>NC_056743.1:720962227-720979727 GCF_019279795.1 Protopterus annectens | reverse complement strand
CAGGTCACTGTATAATGAAAAGGGTTGGAGAAATAGTGCCTATCCAACCTGGTATCACCAATTTATCTCCTAACTATTGGAAAGGGGCACAATCTTTTACCAAACTGAAGTGTATGCTTAAACAGCATTCCAAGGCATTGAAAATCTACTTCAAAGTTAATCAGAAGCAGAGTATATCCTTTCTGCATTGCTCAGCTTTCTGCTGATGCAGCACACAGGGAGTTCTTCACCTTACGCCTTTAGGTAGCACTGCTCCAAAATCTTCAGTAAAATGAAGTGCTACTAACACAGGTTCAGAATAAAGTAGACAAAGGATCTTTTTAGTTCATTAAATGCTCCATCTGCTTCAAGGGTACACTGCACATTGATAGGAGAGTTTCTTCTTCTGAGATCTCTCAGAGAACAAGCAATAGACAGATCACTGAACACAAACTTTTTGTAGTAACTAGTTCAAGGAAAGCCTTTATTTGTCTCAGAGTAGAGTGTACTGGCTAGTTTTTATGGCCTCCATTTTTTTGGGTGTGGTCTTACCAACCCTCTTTTTGCACGGTACCTTAAACATTTTGCTTCTACTATACCCAGCTTACCTTTCTTAGCATTTGCAGTCAAACCTGCCTGTTTTATGGATTCTAACACAACCTCCATTTTAGAAAAGATGAATTTCCCAGTCCTCTGAATGAATAACTATGAAATCCAGGTATACAGCAGCACATCTTAAGTGAAGCTTCAATGTATACCAGAGCAAAGGAGAAAAGCGAACCAGTTCAACTGTAGCTCACTGCCAAATTTATTCAAAATAAAAGACGAAAAACATATGAGATCAAGCGCTTTTGCCTGGATCAGTACTAGGCTTTTTCAAGATGAGTTTGCACTCACAAAAACACAGATTTATATACTACAAGTAATAATATCACATGATCAAATGTGTTAACAGCTTAGTTGATAGGCAAATAAATTAATAGGCAAATACATTGTTAATTGGTAACCTAGTGCAAACAGAACCACTGAGCCATGCTCTTAAAAAATTGTAAGCCATGCAGTGATAAAAACACTTCTGTAGAACAATAAAATGTTAAAAAACATTAAGAAACGTTGATAAACATTAAAAAACATTGAAAAACATTAATGCATCATTAATCAATCCTAAAAATCTTTTTTTTTTTTTTTTTTTTTTAAATCTATGTTAAAGTGGGTAAATGAATAAATAGAACCTATAAAATCACAGTGTGTGTGTTCAATACACTGTATGCAAAAAATGCCTACAAAAAGTGATGAAATTTATTAGTTGATAAATAAATAAAACTATCTGTTGTATAAAATGGACTCAGCCATAAAAACTGTAGTTTTAAAAATGATAATTTTATAATTTATAATTTAGCCCTTCTTAATTTAAGGACACTAGCAATGCTGACACTGTCATTCAGGCCTGGGGGGTTTGTGGCATTCAGTTTAAGTTGCCACAACAGCTCCTTATACTCAAGCCGGGCCTCCCAGTCCCCTCCTATACTGTCCTGCAGAACTTGCTCTAAAACCATAAATCTCAACTGCATATCAGGACATGTGCTAAGATGTTTGTAGAAAGCATTAGTGTCCTTCTTTTTAGAAATTTCATATCAATGCTCGTAAATCCTTCTTCTAAGGGTTCTCCCGGTTTTACCCACATAGAAACTACAGCATTGTATACAAAAACCCAAATACACAACACCCTTCACCCCACAGTTATAGTAATATTCAGCCCTAAATTTAAATCTTCTTGATGGGATGAATAATACACTATCGTTTACTGCTCCACAACTGTAGGTCCCAGGTTTGGGGCAAATTCGCTTACCACTTACTCTAGGTTTACCTTCAAATAACCCTTTGAGATTCCTGTCCTTCCTTTTAACAAAAGAGGGACGCTCATTGATTATTTGCTTGAGCTCTTCATGCTGTTTCAGAATAGGCCAAAATCTTAACATTGACTGTTCTACCTGGAAGAATCCTCCGAAAAAGTGTACACAAAGCTATTGTGAGAATCAAACTTCCCCAAAGATTTTGAACCAATATTCTGTGTTGTCCCTTTCCCCAACAAAGGGGAATATACATCGTCCCTACCCGCAATGACCTCCTTGGCTAACTCATCAACCAAAAGTGCCAGGTACCCTCTTTCTCCAAATAGCTGCTTTAATAGATCCACCTCTTCAGGAGTCCACTACCATCAATCCTAAAGCCCAGAGAACAAGTCTGGCTAGTGGAGCAGGGTGACGAAGAATTTACTGAACCTGAAATTTGACTGTATCCACATGATGTGTAGGCAGAGTGACAATCTGACTTACTGTGTTCAACTGGCACAGATGAACTCCAGGTTCTGTACTGGTTGAAGTTTTGATTTGGAGAGGCTGACTGAAATGCCTAGTCTTTGACAAAGTTGGAGCAAATAGTTACTGGACTGTTCAAAGAGGAGCCTGGTTGGAGAGGTAATAAGCTATTTGCCTAAATATGGAAACACATGGAATCCCAGCAGTATCAGGTGAACTACCACCACTGCCATATACTTGGTAATCACCCTGAGGTCTGTGGTGAGGCCAAAGGGCAGAGCTCTGAACTGATAGTGACAGGCCCCCAGCTGAAAGTGCAGGTATCTTCGGGAGTGTCTGTTCATCTTGATGTGATAGTACACATCCTGAAGACTGATTGAGCATATCCAATCATCTTTGCACAAAATGGGTAGGATGAACTGAACCCAGACCATTCAGAATTTTGATTTCTTCACAAATAAGTTCAGGTTGCTTAGAACTAAAACTGGTCTCAGGCACTAAAAATAATCTTCAGTAAGTTCTGAATCCTCTTCGCTCTGGTGGGACCTCCTGGAGGACTCTTTGTCTAGCAGCTTTTGAATCTCTTGAGCTGCAGCTTCTCTCTGATTGGGTGGAACTCTGGGAAGCTTTTTTCTTTTGGTTCAGGGAATCTGGAAAAATGGTATGAAATAAACTCCGGATATTTTTAGCAACCAAGAATCTTTTGTTATTGAAGCCCAGGCATCTGGATGCAAGGACAAGCACACCCCCAACTGCCTTAAGAGGTCAGCAGTCAGGCAGGAGCACTGAAGGTGTTTATTCTGAAAGGAATCTCTAAAACAGTTAGTTATGTACTCATCATAACGATCGATGTATGTGGTCCATCTCGCCTACATTCTTTACTCACGGGTTTGGAGCTGAGAATCGGCTCCGACTCGGCCAACTATTTCTCTAGCACGACGTCTCTAATTGGCTGGGCTAACCCAGTATCCCAAGATGCACCTCGCCCTAGCCCCAGATCTTGTTTGCAACCATACCAATCATAACCCACACATGACCAACACTGGAAGGAATTCCAGCCAAAGAAAGAAAAAGCAACTGACCTTGAAGGGTTCACAGAGCCAATATTCCTCCAAATCCTCTAGGAAAGGGGCAGATGGGAGGGTACGTAAGAATGTAGGCGAGATGGACCACATACATCGATCGTTATGGTGAGTACATAACTAACTGATTTTATGTGGTCTTATCTCGCCTCCATTCTTTACTCACGGGACAGCGTCCCCAGCACCTCTATCCTGTGAGGCTCATAGAAAAATACTCCTGAGAATCGCGGAACCAAAGGACGCCCGGCCCCTAGAAGCCACGTCCAGCTTGTAATGAGTGATAAAGGTGTGAGGAGAGACCCAGGTGGCCGCAGCACAAATATCATCCAGTGAAAGCCTGGACTGGAAAGCTATCGATGTAGACATTGCCCTGGTAGAGTGAGCTCTGACGGGAAAAGGTAAACTTCTGCCTGCCGCCAAGTAGATGAAGGAAATACAATCTTTAATCCATTTAGAAATTGTGCACTTGGAAACAGGACAACCTGCTCTGTTCTCTGAAAAGTACACAAACAGTTGATCAGACTTCCTAACCTGTTTAGTCCTGTGTAAACAGAACCTCAATTGCCTGTGCACATCCAACTGATGGAACCTGAACTCTGCTTTATTGGAAAAATTTGGAAAAAACACTGGTAACTCGATAGATTGATGGAGATTAACAGTGGATGACACCTTTGGAATGAAGGATGGGTTAAGTCTCAGTGAAACTCTGTCCTTATGAAAGGTCAAATACGGAGGTTTAATGGACAGAGCTTGAAGTTCTGATACTCTTCTGGCCGATGTAATGGCTATTAGGAACACCATTTTCCAAGATAAAAATTTCAATTCACAGGTGGCAGCCGGTTCAAAGGGTGGTGAAGTGATAGCTTGTAGCACAAGGTTGAGATCCCATGGCATGACAAGCTCTGACACAGGAGGGCGAAGTAGCCAAGCACCTTTCAAGAAGGCCTTGCAGAGTTTATGGCCCATAAGAATCATCCTGCTTCCCAAGGATATGGCTTTCTGAATCACTCTTGGTAACAGAGGAAATGGAGGGAAAGCGTAGACCAGACCGGGAAGCCAATCGTGGGCTACAGCATCCGTGGGTGACTCCCCCTGTGGGGGGATCAGTGTGAAGTACTTGCTTCATTTGGCATTGAGGGGACTGGCAAAGAGATTGCAGCAAGACTGACCCCACCTGTTGAAAATTTGAACCGCCACTCGGTTGTTCAGGGACCACTCGTAAGGCATCAGAATAGCTCTGTTCAGCCTGTCCGCTATCACATTGGACTTTCCCGGAATGTGCGTTGCCACTAGGAACCGTTGGGAAGAAACTGCCCAATGCCACACTCGCATGGCCTCTCTGCAGAGGGGATAAGACTTGGTTCCCCCTTGCTTGTTCAGGTACCACACTACGGACATGTTGTCCGGAGTGAATCGCAATCGTTCCCAGAGGTAGAGAGTCTTGGAGTGCTCGCAACACTAGAAACACCGCTCTCATCTCCAGAACATTGATGTGCAGATGTACCTTGTGATCTTGCCACGTGCCTTGGACCGTCCTGCCAAGATAATGCCCCCCCACCCCATCTGGGAGGCGTTCGTGATCACCGTGGCCTCTGGAGACATAGGAATCAAGCTCCTCCCTTTGTCCAGATTGGCAGAACGTAGCCACCAGCAGAGGTCCTGTTTGCACCGTTCCGTGAGAAGTATCAAGTGGGAAAGAGGAAGTTTCTGAAATGACCATTGGGCGGAAAGGAGCCATTGCAGAATCCGCATGTGTAACCTGGCCAGAGGCACCAGCATGATGGTGGTGGCCATGGAGCCCAAAAGCTGGAGAACTAACCTGGCTTGAACTCTTTTGAGGGGCAACAGTGCGTGGATCTGAGACTGCAGCACTCTTATTCTCTCTTGTGGCAGAAAGGCTCGCATCTGAATAGAGTCTAGCTCTGCGCCTATAAAAACAACATGCTGTGAGGGCAGCAAGGCAGACTTTTCCCAGTCTAAAGTAATTCCGAATTGCTAACACAGTGCTATGGTAGTCTCCCTGGCTTGAATGAGCAGATGCCTGGTGGGGGCGGTGAGAAGCCAGTCGTCCAGATACGGAAACACCTGGAATCCCTGACATCTCAGGTGAGCTGTCACAACTGCCAAACACTTGGAGAACTCCCTGGGGGCTGTGGTGAGACCAAAGGGCAGGGCAGGAAACTGGAAGTGACTGGCTCCAAGCCAGAAGCGTAAGTGACTCCTGGATGCCTTATCCATCTTGATGTGGTAGTAGGCATCCTTGAGATTGATGGAGCACATCCATACTCCTTTTTCCAGCAATAGAAAAATGGACTGAAGCGTGACCATCCGGAACTTGGACTTCAGAACGTAGTGATTCAGTCGACTGAGATCCAGAATGGGTCTCAGGTCCCCTGTTCTTTTCGGCACCAAAAAGAGTCTTGAGTAAGTTCCTGATCCGATATGGTCTGTGGGGACTGGCTGGATGACTCCTTTTTCTAGCAGCTTTGCAACTTCTAGTGCTGCTTGATCCCATTGACTGGGTGGGACGTCCGGGATTCTTTTGACTGGAGGGGGTGTTGATAAAAAGGGGATAGCGTAACCTCCGGTAACTATTCAAAGCACCCAACGATCCTGGGTGATGCTTTCCCAGGCTTCCGGATGCAACGAAATTCGGCCCCTGAATTTGGCTCCGGAACAGCACAGTCGGACAACGCCTCAGGAACGCTGAAAGGAAGATCCACGAAAGGAATCGCGGTCTCCCGAGTTGCGGGGGCCTCCTCTGCCTCTAGGACGGCGTCTTCCAAAATAATTTCCCCCTCCTCTGCCTCTGGAGGGGGACTCACCTTGAGCTGTAGGGAAAGGCCTCTGAGACTTCTTGAACCACATTTCCCCCCCTCTCTGAGCCTTGGGGTAAGGCCTAGAGGGAAGAGAGAAACGGGCCCCTACGGCAGATAGTGTCTTTCCCTCCTGTTCGCATCTGGTGAGAGTGTCTTTCACTTTGGTCCCGAAGAGAGAGGACCGATCAAAGGGGGCGTCAGTGAAGGAAGACTTAAAGGCCTCCATGAAGTGACACAGGCGCATCCAGGCTTGCCTTCTGAGAGCTACACCTGAGCTAGCTGCCCTACTCGCCCCTTTGGCCGCATAAGATATGAGCCTCATGGACGAGTTGACAATGGAACCAAGGGTAGAAAACTGGGCGTTAACAGTCTGCGCTACCACCTCAGGCATGTTACCCGTCAGAGTATCTCCTAGCTCCTTAAGGAGATCTCTTTGGAGCCGAGTGAAATGACAAAGGTAATTCAGCGACCGCAAGGGAAAGGTCGCCGAAGACAGGGTACGCGTCCCATACAGTTCCATACTCCTGGACTCCTTGTTAGGAGGATGGATGGAAGAAGAAGAAACCTCTGCAACTTCCTGCTGAGTGGCTGCCGCCACCACCAATGCATCTACCGAAAACCCTTTGGTCAGAAACTCTTTCCCCGCGGGAGCAGAAAGGAATTTATTTGGACATCTGGGCACCGGTTCCATGGAATCAGGGTTCTCCCACACCCTTCGACAAATCAAATCCAGGAGTTCGTCGAAGGGTGGAGACACCCAGGAGGCGGCGGGTTGAGCTCCAAAGGCCTTGAGGAATACCGACTCCTCCTCAGAGGGGGTCTTGGAAGGCCAGTCGCCTCTCTGCCTCAATATCTCCAGGATATCTGAGAGGGAGACATCATCGGAGAATGACTTGGGGGACCCCTCTGACTCCTCGAGGTCAGTATCAGAGGTGAGGGACTCGTCCTGGGAATCTATGTGCTTCCTCTTGCACAACTTCTTTCTGGGGGTTCCTCAGGCACGGACTCTGAGGGGCCCTCAGAAAGTAGGGGACCGCTCAAGGGGGTATCCCCAGACCTTCGGGCTCCGCCATCCACGGATAGGGGGGCATCAGAGGCTCTAGCTGGGGTGTATGGGGACGGAGTGACCGATCCAAGTGATGTGACTGACGATCTAGCCAGTGCGCTCCTCATGGCCTCGAAGGCAGGTCCCCCCCGAATCCGAGGACCGACCCGTCTCCAAGACCACGACCGAGTCAAAATTCCCTGAGCCAATGCACCGAGAGGGAGACTCGGAACCGAGAGGAGTCCCGAGGTATCACCCTCGGGTCCGACTGAGGAAACCAGAGTATGAAACCAGAGGATGGACTCGACATGGTTGGAGCAGATGCCGGCTCAGAGACTCACCTGGGGTATCGGAGCCGACACAAGGACATCACTCGGCGCGGAGCACTCCGGCTCCGACGACACATGGGTGCTCGGAGGAGGAATCATCGGTACCAGGAAAGGGACTGGCTCCGGAGCCAACTGGGTCAGAGCCGAAAACAGTTTTGCTAACACCGGGGCTGCAGGAGCCTCTGGACCACACTATCCACATCCAAATCAGACAGCCTAGAGGATTTGGAAGAAATAGAAGGAGATCAGGATCTCCTACCTGGAGACTTGTGCCTGACACTGGGTGACCGGCTCCAATAATATCTGAGCCAAGGTCGACTCCAGTACAACAGATACCTCCTGCGGCCCTGAGGACAATGGAGCCAAGGAGGTAGTATCCATAACAGAAACTTTCTCCTGCGGCCCCGAGGACAATGGAGCCGAGGAGGAAATAACCACTTTTGAAACCTTGTCCGATGGCTCCGAAGAGGCAGACGGAGCCGGAGATCTTTTCTTGGCCTTAGCAGGCTTAGATTTAGCACTAGAAGACGAAGAAGAATCTAAGGCCTCCTCAAAGGAAGGCTTAATCAGACCCTTCAAAATCATTTTATTTTTTCTTTCCTGCAGTACCCTAGGGCTAAACATGTGGCAAAAACTGCAGGACTCTTGTAGGTGAATAGCACCAAGACAATAAACACAGATGGAATGCCCATCTGTAATGGACATCTTGTAGCCTCATTTGGTACACTTCTTAAACCCGGAGGGTTTATGTTCTTTCTGCTCTTTAGACATGATAACAACCGCACAACACTCAGCCGACAGAGACAACACAAGAGGAAGGCGGGAAAAACCAAAACACACTAACGGCCAAGTAAACTCTAATTTAAATGTTTCTTGGAGTGAAAACAACTACTCACAACTCAAAAAACCAGCACAAAACAAACAAGGGAACAACACTGGAGAGGACTAGGTCCTCTAACTTAAACGGGCCTAGCCCGCGAAACAGAGGGATACCACAAACAAACACAGTCCTCACAAAGCTCACAAGAACTAGTCAAAAATAGAAGAGCAGCTATTAAAATAGCTTTTGCAATACAAGTGACTACTAAAATACTTAGAAAAGTATTTGAAAAGGGTACTTAGCCACAGCCAAGCAAGACCACGTCCTAACTCTACGAGCGGCAAACGGGATCTGGGGCTAGGGCGAGGTGCATCTTGGGATACCGGGTTAGCCCAGCCAATTAGAGACTTCATGCTAGAGAAATAGTTGGCCGAGTCGGTGCCGATTCTCAGCTCCGAACCCGTGAGTAAAGAATGGAGGTGAGATAGGACCACATAACATCCCTGATTTTGCAGCCCTCCAATGCCACAAGGACAGCATCTTCCATTTCTGCCCCTGGAGGATTTGTACCTATGTGGGTCCTGGAAAGAACTCTGGGATTTATGGAACCACATTTTCTTGCCCCCTCTGATTCCTGGAAAAGGGTCGTGGAGGGGTAGAAAAGCAAATCCCTATGGCAGACAGGGTTGTTCCTTCCTGTTCACTGCAAGAAAGTGTTTCTTTAACAGAAGGGACAAACAAGGCCATTTCAACAAAATCAGCATTAATGAAAGAATTCTTGAAAGGCTATGCAAAATCGCATAACCGCATTCAAGCACGTCTCCGAATGGCAATGCCTGAACCAGCAGCCTGTGAGGCACCTTCAGCATGGGATATCAACCTCATGGACGCACTGGAAATGGATGATACAGTGGCCTTTTGTGAAGATGATGTCTTATAGTCCTCCACAGAGATGAACTTGGAGAGCTCCTTGGTCAAATCCCTCTGCAGCCTTGTAAAGTAAGTAAATAATTCAGGGACCTCGGGGAAAACATGTGCTTTCCAAATTTGTCCAATGCCTTTGATTCTTTAGTAGGAGGATGGACAGAGGAGCTCTGTTCAAGTAGCTCCTTTTTTGTGAATGCCGCCACAACCACAACATCCAACAAGGACTCCTTTTCTCCAATGTAGTCTGTCCTTTGGTGGTGCCAAAACTGTGTGTGGATATTGGGGGTGCTGGGTTCAACAGAGTCTGGTTCCTTCCATGCCTGGTGAAAGACTGGGTTGATAAACTCATCAGCTGGGGGAGTCACCCTACACATAGATGGACCAGAACCAAAATCTTCCAGAAATAGGGACTCTCTGGGAAGGGACTATCTGAGTAACATCCACCCTTTTGCTTAAGAATCTCTAGAATGTCTCCAAATGAGATGTCATCCAGTGGAGATCTGGGTGGACCCTTCCTCGAAGTCCGTATCCTCTGTGAGACATTCCATAGGGGGAAATCTATGTGCCTCCTTTTGCACATTCTCTTACGGGGGAACCTCCTCAATGGGATGCTCTGGGGAGGTATCCTAACAGATGGGAAGTTCCTCTACAGAAACTATCTGGACACTAGTTGGTACCAGCTGTCCCTGTGGAGTAGGTCAATGGGATCAGAGCTCAGACCTGCAGGGGAAATAGGTGTAGGATGCAAGGAAGAGAGATTGAGACTTGATCTCTTGGACAAGAGAAAGCCCTCTCCACTACTTCGAATACAGAAGGACTGGGAGAAGCAGTGGCAGGCTGCACCAGGGTCAAAACCTCCAAAGCTGCCAAACCTTGACCCTGGCAGGATCCATGCCTGGGGGAAGAAGCCAGACCCGAACTATCCAACATCAAAGCTCCAAGGGGCAGGGATGGCTCCTACATTGAAATAAACCCTGGTGCCCTGGATCAGACACCAATGCTTCAGCTGTAGGACTCATCCTGATCCAAAAGGACTGCAGCAGAACAGGACAGGGAAACTGTCGGAGTTGAAGTCTTAACCATCTTCAAATCAGACACAAACTCTCTCAGGATTCTCTGATCTGAGGGCTCTAAAGCCATGGGACAGATCAGAGAAGGAGATATCACTACATGGGAAGTGGAGAGAAGGCTCACATATCCGATGGGAGAAAGAGCCAGAATAACCCCCCCCCCGAATCTGAGCTTTGAGGAATTTCCTCATCATCTTATCCAGGTCAGCCTCAGAAAGGCTCCTGGAGGATCTAATAGATGAGGTAATGGACTGTGGTCTTGATTCTCTCCTTGGAGACATTTGAAGAAAAGAGGAATGGAGCAGTGGAGATACTGGATCAACTGTGAACCTCAGTGAGCGAGTTCGAGGAGACTTTGATAAAGTAGTGGTAGGATATGAGGTTTTTGGATCAGAGTGCTGCTTGGGAGATTTTAGCAGTATGACGGTTGGATTCAAGGAGGTAGGATCCAATGGTTTTCTTTTAGGATCCAAAAAAGCTGGATCCAAAGTTCTTTGGGTCTTCTGAGAAGGCTCCGATGAAGCCATGGTGGAAAAAAAGAGGTCTTTGGAGATCGGGTAGGGGATCTCTTTCAAGACTCCGAAGAAGTCCTAGAATGCTGGGGTTTTAGCTCCTGACAAAGAGAAGAAAGATGGAGGCAGCAATCCCTCAAGTACAAGATTGTTTCTACTTTCAGAAATTTCTCTATTTGTGCCACGTTCAACTCTAGAGCAAATCAGTAGTTAGGTGTGACACTCATAGGAGATAAATGCACTCCCTGCGGGCATCAGAATTTTAAATTTTGTGCTCAAGGGAAGTGCACTTTTTAAAGCCATCACTAAAAAATGAGAGAATAAAAAAGATAACTTTTTTTTTTTTAGACAGAAAAAGGAAGAGTACCCTGTAAAGGGCAGGAAAGTGAGAATAAAAAGGTAAAGACTGGTACCAACAATGGTATGCAATGAGGCTACAAAAAAGATAGAAAAGATAAATAGAATGACCTAACGAAAGGAAAACCCAATAAACTTGTTAAATTTAGAGGGAGGATAGCAGGAAATATAGAATACAAGATTACTTAATTAAAAACTACTCATAAAATTTACAAAAGCCTAATAAGCACCTGAGAAAGGATCTGTGTTTGTGCAAGATGGCGGCAAACAAGATCTGAGGTATTGTAGGATGGCTAGGGCAGTATGGGTAGAGGGAGGTGCTCGAGAGTTGGCTCCATAAGTTTGTGATATGTGGACGAGTCAGATCTGAGGTCAGCTCTGTAACCCATATGAGGGAGAATGAAAATGACATCAGATCTTCAGCTTTCACATATTCAGCCAAATTTAGAGAACGTAACAGTGCATATCTTGTCATAACAGATGCAGTAGCGTCTGCTCTAGAGGAACCATCAGGTAAGACATTAAGTATTTTGGGGACGGGTTTCACCTCAGAAGATAGAAAAGAGGTAGTTGTGTTCCTCATATATTGAAACGGAGCAAACAAAAACATTGTGTGAGCTTGATTGATAATTAAGCATTCTAAAAACAAAATAGAAGAAGAAAATGCTCTTAACCCAAATATATCAAAAGCTTTCTCATTTGTGTCAGAAGGCAATGGATTTGCATCTACTAGAAGTTTAGCTACAGAATGATTTAAAGAACATAAGTATTTATCATATTGAGGAAACCCATTACAGGTTATCTACCTTTTCAAAGGCTGTAGGGTTGGCTGTCAGGCACATTGCAGGCTGTAATAAAAGCATCCTCCAAAGCTAGAAGTACAGGAGGAACAGCTGTAGGCTGAAGAAATCTCAGTTGTAATAAACCAGAATATTTTTTTCAAATAAACTAGAAAATCATATCGCCCACTGAAAAATATCAATTCAATCTCGCAATGGTTTCAGAAAAAAAAAAAATTCCAAGAGAAAATCCAAAGAAAATCCCCCCTTCAAACAGGGGGAATAACTGAATTAGTTCCCTGTAATACTATTCCCTGCTCAACACAATGGGATTAATCAGAAACTGAAGAAGTAATTTTCTTCTACCAGAAAAAAAAAAACAATGTGAAGCCTTAAGAGCCTGAACTAAGCACAACAAATCTTCCCAGTGTAGAAAAACAGAGACAGGGCAAAATAAAAGTTTAGCATTTTGCTTCTTTTAAACAGGAAACTCCCTAGAAGCAGACTACCTCATGAAAGGGATATCACCTTGGGGACCAGGCATTTTAGTCTGGCTAGGCACAGAAGGATTCTCCACACCTTCATAAGAGACTGACATGAGTGGTTCTCCCATGCCTACCAAGGGAATGCCAACAGCCACAGAGGACAGGTCTATCCCCAGTACATAGGGCTGGATGGACTAAACCTAGCAGAAGTCAAGGAACAAGATGAGTGATCTGAGAATGAGAATTGTCCACAGCAGGTTAATCCATCTGCAATTGAGGCAGAGCAGCAGCTTGCTGAAGTGACAAGCACTGTTAATTTTCTTATTGTGTTCTGCAGGAAGAAGAAACCAAGGAACCAGTAAGCTTTTCCATAGTTGGCTGGCAAAGTCAGCAACAGGCAAGTATCCAAAGCAATGTTTCCACAAAAACAAGCACAAGAAAACTTGCCCAGCCCTTAAAACCGTTTTATATTTTTTATGCATGAAAAGTAAAGTAAGTCTGAATAAAACCGAAGTTTACAGTCAAAACAGAAAGGAAGAATATGCTACTTCAACATGCAAAAATGTCTCTAGACGCTTCCAAAAACAGTAAAATCTAACTAAAATAAAAGTACAGTTTTGTACCTACCATAAATGTAGATGTCCGATAGATATGCAACTGCAGTCCTTACATATGGGTTGTCCTGCCTCAGGCAGCCCTCGGTCAGCCGGATTCCAAAGTCTGGGTCCGACGTCAGCTGATGTCACCTCCTCCCCGACGTCAGAGCGGCTGGGGTATAAAAGCATCAGCCGACGCCATCTTCCTCAGTGTTTCTTGCCCCAGATGCCAGGTGCCCTCCAAGGAAGGCTAAATTTAGAACTGGATAAAAATTCCAGACAAACACAATAGCAATAAACAGATACACCATAACAGATATCCCCAGCCAAGTATAAAAGGAGGGAAGTGGACCCAATACACAGAGGGGTAGGAGGGAGGGAAAAGTTGACTGCAGCTGCATATCTATTGGACATCTACATTTATGGTAGGTACAAAACTGTACTATGTCCTTCAAGAATGCAACTGCAGTCCTTACATATGGGTTGAATACCATAGCCAAGCTGGGGGTGGTAGGCTCTATGATAAGGATGGTGTAGCTAAAATGCCCTGCAGGACTGCCGAAGCAAAGCCTGCTCGGGATCTGGAATATAAAGGCAGGTGGTAGTGCTTGGAAAATGTATGCATGGAGCTCCATGTAGCAGCTTCTAGAATGTCCTTTGTAGCCACCCCTCTTAGGAAGGCTGTGGAGGTGGCTGTAGCTCTGGTGGAGTGTGGCCTGATATTGGCTGGCACACCCTTTCCATGGAAAGAATAACAGAATCTGATGCAATGTCCAATTAATTTTGAAATTGTTTGTTTGGAAATTGCCTTTCCTTGCACTCCCGGGGCGTATGCTACAAATAGTTGGTCAGATTTTCTGTTGGCCTTTGTTCTGTCCAAGTAGTAGCGTAGTTGTCTGTGTATGTCCAAAGTGTGCAGCAGCTTTTCCCCTTTATTTTGAGGATTGGGGAAGAAGATGGGCAGGTGTATTGCTTGATTTAGAGACACCCTGGATATCACTTTTGGCATAAAAGAAGGATTGGTTCTTAAAGAAACCCTGTCCTGATGAAAAATGAGAAATGGAGGTACTGCCATGAGGGCCTGTATCTCCGAAACTCTTCTTGCTGAGGTAATTGCCAACAGGAAAACTGTTTTCCAGGAAAGAAATTGCAATTCTGAGGATGCTGCTGGTTCAAAAGGAGGAAGAGTTAATTTTTCCAACACGAGGTTGAGGTCCCATGCAGGCACTGGTGGTTTTTCTGGGAGGCTTGATATTCTTTATCCCTCTTAGAAATTGTCTTAGTAATGGATGTGAAAACACAGGAGGATCAGTGTTGTATGATGCTGAAATTGCGGAAGTGTGTATTTTTATGGAAGAATAGGAAAGTCCATTATGCAGCATTTTTGCCAAGTATTCCAGTATCTGTGGGATGCTCATTACTGATGCATCCTGTCCCTTGTTGGTATTCCAGATGTTGAATCTCTTCCATTTGGCTGAATAAGTCTTTCTGGTGGAAGGTCTGCGTGCTTCCAATAATATTTGTTGAACTTCCTTGGAAAGAGAGATATGGGTAGAAATCATGGAACCCTCCAGGCTGTCAGCTGCAGAGTTTGCAGGTTGGGATGAACTGTCCTGTAATTGTGCTGAGTCAAGAGTAGAGGCCATTGAGGCAGGGGCAACGGGTTGGTGCAAGTTATGCTCCTTAGTACTGGGTACCAGTGCTGTCTTGGCCAATCTGGAGCTATTAAGAAGCCTTTCGGTTGCTCTGCTTTGATCTTCAGTAACACCTTGGTCATTAATGGTAGGGGTGGGAATGCATAGATTGTTAGAGAGTTCCAGCTGAATGAGAGAGCATCTATTCTCCAGGCTTGTGGATGGTGTGTCCTCGAGCAGAACTTTTTCAGATGATGATTGAGGTGGGAGGCAAAGAGATCTATGTCCGGCCTCCCCCATGCATGAGTTATTTGAGCAAAAATGTCTGGATGCAACATCCATTCGTGCGGGTCCAGAATGTTTCTGCTTATACTGTCCGCCAGAACATTGTCCCTGCCCGGAACAAACTGGGATTGCAGCTGTATGTTCAGTTTCAGGGACTTTTCCCAAAGAGACATTGTTAGTCTGCAAAGGGGGTAAGAATGAGTACCTCCCTGCTTGTTTATGTACCACATAACAGTGGCGTTGTGTGTCTTTATTATCAGATGGCCTTGTTGAAGATATTTTCCGAAGGCCTCGATTGCATGAATTACTGCTAACATCTCTTTTTGATTGATGTGTAGATGTACTTCCTGGGGGGTCCATTGCCCTTGAATGCATCTGCCCTCCATGTGCGCCCCCAATCCATGGTCTGAGGCATCCGTTGTAATGGTTTGGCTTGTTTGAGGTTTGTTGAAAGGCATACCTTTGTTTGACTGGCTTGCTTGGGCCCACCACAAAAATTCCCTTTTTAGACATGGGATAAGTGGAATAATTGCTTCTAAGTTGTGGCTGTGTTGAGACCATAGACTTTTTAGGTACCATTGCAGTTTTCTCATGTGTAGTCTTGCCAGTGGAATCAGTAGAATGCAAGATGCCATGAAACCCAGGGCCTGCAGGATTTTCCTTGCAGTCATCTGGGTGAGCTTTGCTAGGCTTTTGAAGTAATGTGGTAATTGTTCTTGCTTCTCTTCTGTGAGGTTAGCCATTTGTGATTCTGTGTCTAGTTTGGCTCCTAGAAAAATTATTTGTTGGGATGGCAGTAGTCTTGATTTTTGTATGTTGACTGTGTATCCCAAAGCCTGTAGTAAGTAAATGACATAATTCAAGTTTTTTGTCAAGGCTTGCTTGCTGTCCGCTTGTATAAGGCAGTCGTCCAGGTAAGGGTATATTTGTATCCCTGGAGTCTGCAGTGTGCAATTACTGATGCCAGGCATTTCGTGAATACTCTGGGCGCAGTAGATAAGCCAAAAGGCAATGCTGAGACTTGATAATGCTCTGACCCTGCAAGAAATCTGAGGTATCTTCTGCAACTGTGTCTGATTGGGACATGCAGGTATGCCTCTTTGAGGTCCAGAGTAACCAGCCAAGACCCCTTGCCCAGCATGGGAAGGAGTTGCTGTAAGCGTCAGCATTTTGAATTTTGGTACAATGAGAAAAGTGTTTAGAGCGGACAAGTCCAGTATAGGTCTCCATTGCTTTTCTTTTCTTGGAACAAGGAACAGTCTTGAGTAAAATCCCTGGCCTTGTTCCTGAGGAGGAACCTTTTCTATTGCTTTGATTTTTATCAGCTTTGACACTTGTTTGAATGCCTCTGCCCTTTGATTTTGTGGCAGGTTTGGCATGCCTTGTCTTGTTGGTAAAGTATGGAAGTGGAACCTGTAGTCTTGGTCTATTATGTCCAGAATCCATTTGTCCTTTGTTAAAATGTGCCAATTTTTTGAAAATAAGGATAATTTTCCGCCTAAAGGTGCTTCTCTTTGAGCCTTGGTCGGCGGTGTCAAAGTCAAGTCATTGTGATTGTCCCTGTGGAGCAGGGGATGTCCCTGCCACCTCTCTGATTAGTCGGTTGCCATTGGCGTCCTCTGTAGGAGCCTCTGTATTGCCCTCTTCCTCGGTGCGCCTGTTTTTCCCCTTTGAAACTTGTCAGTGTCTGGAAAGGACCAATTCTTAGAAGGCCAATTCCTGCTGAACCTTGGTGGCTGAACCTGGAGGAAATCCTTGACTGTTTGCACTGATTTAGCCTTTTCCTCAATTGATTTCAACACATCCTGAGCATTAGCACCAAATAGCTTTTGTTTTCCAGAGGTGCATCTAGAAGCTTTACTTTAACATGATCTGGCAATGCCTGTTCTTTCAACCATGCATGTCTAATGACTGCCCCTGTCATAGCTGCCCTACATGAAGCTTCCAATGCATCATAACCACACTGAAAAAAATGATTGCTAACCTGCTGAGTGTTATGGACCAAATCCTGCAAGGCCTTTCTGTCTAAAGGCTCAGGAGAGGTTAACTTTTTCTGCAAATCATCCATCAAGAAATCCTGATAATGAAACATATGAAAAAGGCAATTAAGGGCTCTCATGGCAAGTGTGGATGAGGTATAAACTTTTTTCCCCCACCTCTCCAGGGACCTAGCTTCCCTGTCTGAGGGCAAAGGATTTTTGGCCGTGGATGTGGCCACCCATTTGGGCCCCTGGGAAATTGTTTCTAGATCAACAGAATGGGCCTTAAATAAATGTTTGTGAGTTTCAGGAACCCTGTAGTATCTGTCCAGCTTGACAGGAGCAGGGGGGAGAGAATCAGGAGAAGCACTCGAATCTGAGTACACATTATCCAGTACATCTAACACTGGAGGGATAGCTAAAGGCCTGTGTTGGGGAAGCTTAAAGAAGGTACGAAGCCGCTTCCTGGAGTCGGAGAATTCCT